>NC_072766.1:25299053-25319053 GCF_022539595.1 Amphiprion ocellaris | reverse complement strand
GTGTCATTAACGTCAATAGTGCAGCAGAAACTATTAAACTAATACAATGCTAAAGCCAACAACCTTGAGAATTTGATTAAAGGCCTTTGTTGGGTTTTAAAAACCTTCCATTCTCCAGTTAAAACAAAAGACTGATGGATTCGGCTGCGGTTATAATTCAGCTGTCAACTTCCATTGACGCTTCTGACTGTCACAACTAGACGACATTTACATACTTTATATATAGACCAAAACGAGGGGTCTGTACGCCTGCAATCATAATAGGAGAAATTGGTGGTGGAAACACACACACACACACACGCAGACACACACACATACGCAGCCACTGTTTGTCCTTCATTTCAAATTAGCCCGCTGTAATTTTGAAAGAGGCTGCAGGCGTTGTTTCCTTGGCAAAGTGTTGCTGTTTTAGTGCATCTTTAATTCTGCTTTAATTGTAAAAGCGTCTACCCCCTCTCACTCTGCCAAGTGCTCCTTAGTTCTTTGCTAATCGGAGGCCTTAGCTCATCTTTGTGTGGATATTACGGTGCCCATGACCTTCTAGGCCTGTTAATTAGCTCACATGTCTTGTGTGTGTCTTTGAGAGTGTGTGACAGGAGACTAAACACAGCATCTTAAGGGAGACTTCTACCATGAATTTGCTTTCCTTCTCCCCGGCTCAGAGCATGATATGGTCGACTCTGTCTTGTAATTTACCCTTATAGTAATATGATGATAATGTATGCCTCTGAATAGGTGGGGGACAGGCAGCATCCCATTTAGCACCTAGCTGTGTTATCCCCTGATCATATTTTCAATATAATTATGAAATTTCAGAAAATGCATGTGGGGATGTTTCGACAAATAGGAGCCATGGCAAAGCGAGACCCTATTTGTGTTTCATTATCTCTTGGAACATATTTTACAGTCATTGTGAGATATTTAACATTGTTTTATCATACCCCCGAGATATCTTACACACTGATCTAATTAAAGTCACCATTTTGCCCAGTATCCTATTTAAAAAATCTATATATTCTATATAATTATGAAATTATGCATTATTTAATATATAAACCCCAAAGCTCCTTGCAAGTGGCAATAATTTTAATCAAAAGAAAATGAATAGATTCCCCCTCTCTTGGTCCTGTTTAGAAGCTTAATTGGAGAATGGAGTAATTCTTGATTGTTCTCAGAGTTTTTCCTGCCAAAATGAAAAATACAAGCGAGTGAATTAGTATGAAAGCATGCATGAAATCTAGTTTTAAATCATTTACGAGCCATGTAACAAAGTGAATGTGATTACATCGACTTAGGCCACCACTTAACAAACTGTCTGTGTGCACACACCTTATGGTGTGTGTGCGTGTGCGCACATGCGTGCGTGTGTGTGTGTGTGTGGGTACATTAGGTAGATACTGTATGCATGCAAGAAGAGAACAAGTGAGCCTGTGCGGTGCCTTAACGTGAAAGAGGCTGTGTCATCATTTTTTTACGGGAATATTACACAGAAACACATTGTTGTCCCCAGTATTGTTGTGAAAGTAGCCCATTAAAATGCAAGCATGTATATTAAAGAGCAGCGCAGCCTTTTGATGGATAGTCGTCTGCCTATGAATAAGTGTGCATATTGATTGGCAAAAAAGGTGAAAAGCAGTTTGACACAATTATTTCTGAAAGGCCCTGGTTATCCCGCATGATTTAAAAACCATTTTAAATGCCTGTCACTTACATTCCCTTCTATGAGACCCCAGTGACTCCTGAAAATAATAATTATGTAAAATGTTCAGGAGATATTGGATGTGGCAGGCTCTATGCAGACGCTACGATATGTATTGATATGCATCTATAAGAAAAGATAGAGAGAATAAGAAAACCATTACCAGGGACGACTGTCCTCAGTGTCTGTCTCTGTTTCTCTTTCGCTCTGTCTCTCCAGCAGGTTTTTTAAGCCAGAATATAGGAACATTATCTGCTAACAAGCTAGACATCACTAAACTACTTAAAAAGAAATGCTTGAAAGTAAACAACTGTGTATGCTTACTTGCAAAAAAAAAAAAAGATTCTCATAGATTGATTTAGTAGCCTACTAGAGACTGGATTTACAATACAGTGACTCCGCTGCAATGCAATCATCTGTAGTTTTGCAACACAGACTAAAGAATGACAGGTAGGGATTTTCTGCTCTGAAAAGGTATTGAATTGAAAGCCATTGTCAACCATTCATCCCCTTTCTCTTCAGTCTCTCTTATTTGCTGGATTAGAGTGTAGAAGTGGAGATTTTTCTTTAGGTTTTCAAATTTAATCAGCAGGAGACACCGTGAGGAGATAAAGCCAATGAAGCAAGCTACCTGAATTCTATTTTCTGTTCTGTAGTCCTGAAAAGAAATAAGGTCCCAATTTATGGCCAGTAGGACATTACTAAAACATGTTGTAAGTGTTACTATTTGAATGTGCGAGCAGACAGCCATTTGACAGCAGTGAGTATGCATCCTAATAAACAATCTTTCTGCATGAAGATGAATTTCTAAGTAGTCAGTGTCTCGTGTAATATAAACAGCCTAGCATGATCTGTTGTTAGCAAGTTCAAGAGGTGACAAAGATGCTGCACATTGTGTGTGTGTGATGACTGAGCATGTGTTTTTGTGTCCATGTTTGGATGTCATCATCTTCCTTTCCACCCATTGTCATCATCATTGCTGCTCCATGCTGCCTTTACCATCTCAGCCCCTCTCTGACTTTCATAAACACACCAGCTGTTCATCAAATCTGACTATCTCAGATTTTATTGATAATCACTGGTTTTAAAACTTCACTGCACTGAGGATTTTAAAGGACGTCTTTCCTGTAAAATGACATATTAGGAAATTTTTTTAAGCAACACTACTCAGTGTATTTATCACACTTAGTAATCTTAGAATCTAATTCTAATCAAAAATTAGACTATATTAGAATAATTTTCTGCCTTCCAATATTTATTTATTTTGATTTATTAAATAATTACTTTCTAGAGCCCAAGGTGACATATTCAAATCACTTGTTTTACCCTCCCAACCGTCCAATCTGAGATTGCATTTAGAAAGATCTAAAGCAGAGCAGAGAATTATCAAATTAAAGAATCTCGAACCAGCACTTTTTTTTTCATGGTACATGACTTTAAATATTCAATCAGTTACACTTTTTAGCATTGTTAAATTTAGTTTTTATCTGATATAGCCATGCATTCTTCTTTTACTGCCATTTGAAATGTCTGCATTTATTGTATGTCTCACCACCATTGAAAATTAGAGTTGACCCTCAACATGCTCTCTACATTTTTAAATATAATAATTAAAGGAATTAATGAATGCAAAAGTTATCAAATGTGTGTTTGATTTATTAATTGATCAACAAAGGAATCATTCCAACAATAAATCATACAATTTGATTTCATGAAAAAGAATTCATTGGTATCTATCATTGTCATTCTTATCTTTAACTTTTAATTCTAATTTTACTCATTATTTGTCTTTTATTTATAGAAAAAATCTTGACATGCATTATGGTAGTTTTTCCCAAGAAACTGATGCATGCTTCAAAAAATGAGTACTGTACTGCATGCACTGATACAGTAACTACTGAGGGACTGAATTATTTCTCATCTGTTTCAATAGTTGCACACTGTTAAGTAAACAGCACTATTCAATATCATTGTTTTCATAATGACCTTCATCAAAATTCTGCAATTAAGGTGTCTTAGCACTGAATTAGGCACTATATGGTGGCGTCGCTACTTGAAAAGAGGCTGAAAGGAAGATACAAGTAAAATAATATCAAGATCTGACACATAACCACTGTACACCTGAAAAACAGGTTTTTTAATGGGATTTGAAAAATGGGCTATGTGCAGCAGACAGAAAGTGTGCGTGTCTGTATCTGCATTTGAGTGCAAGGTGTAAAAGAGTGCATGAGTGCATATGTTAAGTGTGTGTGTGCTTTTGTGTTTTTTTAGTGTACTGTAGTTTCCACTAGCATCAATCATTCCATACAATTAGCCCAATTCCCACTCAATTTTCTGCTTTCTGAGGAGAGCAGCATTGCTGACTGCACAGGCAGCTGTCTCTGACCAAACACACATATACTGTAAGTACCAACACGGTCTCCTCTCATGCTTATAACAGATCACACACAGCCCTCTGAAAATGTATGGTGCACAGAGGACAGCAGGTGTCTTCTCAGTGTGTGTGTGTGTGTGTGTGTGTGTGTGTGTGTGTGTGTGTGTGTGTGTGTGTCTGTGTGTGTGTGTTTGTGCACACTTCTTCCCTCTTCCTTCTTCACTGCCATCAGCCTCAAGTGTCATTTGTTTACCATAGCAACCGGATTAAATTAGGGGAAGTGATCACGGCTTATTAACAACCAAACGCTGTCAGTATATCCTTATAATTTGGTATGTAAACACTTTGCCCTCGTCCCGCTCTCTACTAGAAATTGCTTTGTACAATGTTTGCGTGCGGGTGTGCGTGTGTGTGTGTGTGTGCGTGTGTGTGGTGGGGGCATATTGGGGGGGGTTCAGTCATAATAAAAATATAATTGTGATTCAGACAATAGCCCCTCTTAGTGCCCCCTCCTCCAGCCAAAACCCACCCACTGCCTCTTTATCCCCTACACCCAGCCATGCCCTAACAGCAGCAGCACTCCCCCCACCACCCCCAACCCCCCCCCACCCCACCACCTCCGAAAATTCCCAGGTACCACCAGAGAGCCACTTGTAATGAACAATAAAAAAGCTAACCTCTTCTCAGTTTTTTTTTTCCTCCTTGATTCTAACTAATAAACCCACTAGAATTAACATTCACACTTCATGTAATGAGGTGGGGGAGGGGGGGCAGACTTTAGTTCTCCATATTGACTGCTCTCGCCCCTAGCCCCGCTTTGCATTTAATACAGTACTCGGAGCCAAAGTGATTGTCAAATTATTTCCTTGTTGTGTGGAGAGATATTTGTAATTAATATTAAAATTAAGCAATGCGTTGATGCCGGGTGGTGTATTATTACAAAAGCTGCTACCAAAAGGTTGCTGCGCTTGCCCACTGCTCTCATCTCATTTTAGCTTTATCTTTTTCTCCCCTCTCTCTCTCTGTCTCTCTCTCATGTTATGCATCAAAATACTTCTCTCTGCTCACCTTTTACTCAGTCTCTAACTTGCCTCTTCCTTGCTGATATTTTTCCTCCCTTTCATTTACAGTAAACCTCTCTCGCTCCCCCCACCCCCTACCCCCCTCCCTCCCCCCCTTCTCTTTTACTTACCCTTTTTCTTATCCTAATAATATTTTCTCTCCCTGCCCTCCCCTCTCCTTTAAGACATCAATTATACACCCACAGATTATGTTTTCATGGGGTGTCCCACCGGTTTTGGCCGAGTGCTTTAGAAATGCAGGATCATTTTAAATAAGCACCTACTCAGAGAAAAAGAAAAGGTAGGTGGGGGGGGGTGAGGGAAGAAGAAAAAGAAAGATGAAGGAGTATGAGAGATGGAGAGAGAAAATAGAAAAAGAGAGAGGGGGCTGCTCTAGGCCAAGAGAATATGAGCAGGTGCAGCAGGGAAAATGAGTGCTATAAACAAGCCTAGGTCCTTGTAATTTATCATTAATCTGGGTGCCTGTGCTCGCAGTGCCGGGCTTATTCTGCATACTGATAGCCATGTCATATTTCTTATCGCAGATTTGTTTATGCTTTTATCCTTGTTTCTCAGGCTTTACACTTACTGCTATGGCCTCAGCTATTACCACGCTGGCATTTGGAGAAGGGAGATGGTAAGTTGTGTATGTATGATGAGCCACAAACAAGAATGATCCATGAATGTGTCACTTTGACTTTAATGGATAAAACCAAGAGAAGCGCAGTGGTCTGGAATCTTGTGCAGAGACAAATATATGCTTTACGTACACAGAGAACACAGCTTTGACAGACACGACAAAAAGTCAATCAAGCCGTCTTTGCGCTAATCAGAAACACGGTAACAGTTGTGCCCGAGCTCGCTGTGGAAGTCCCTCCTTTGTACTGCAGTATCTGAGTTCCTCAAACTAGAGACAGATTGCCACGGAAATCAGTTCAACTTTAAAGAGGCTCAGATGGGCATCAAATCTGTCCAAATGTTCTGTACGTTGACAAGACACACCAGATTTATCATGAATTTCTCATATTGGACTACTTCATTAAAAATGTTCCAACCATGTTTACTTGAATAATCAACCAACTAACTGTATCTAAAGCAACAACATGATCTACTTTGGAAAATTGTAGCAGAGGCCTTAGTGTTTGAGTGACTGTCTTGAATGTTTATTTTTCATCAAAGTTAGGACGATTAGAATGCCCCCCCTCCCTCATTCGCATTTGAATTGGTAATACTGCTTCTTTGTTTACTCTGTGCAATTTACTAATGAAAAATATGTGCAGAAGTTATTGATTCATGACCGTAATTGTTTAATTATTAATCAGTTTAGTCTTATATTAGCATTTTAAATGTAGCAGAGAGCTTGAGAAAACTGAGACGCAGGTTCAAGTTTATTTTCTTTTTTTTTTCTCTAATGTGTCATCAGAGATGGCAGGAAACATCAAAGACAAACATTCATGTGCTAAAAATTGTGCAATATAAAACTCTAGTCTTTGACTAGATTGTACTGTATGAAGACAAACACTTTCACTTTAGAGTCAAATTTCATTTGAAAACTGGCATGTAAATGTGTTTGGGGATGATAACAGGCAGCAGAAAGGTCAGAAGTGGACATGTGAATCCGTAAAGGTAATAATTACTCAGAATAAATATGATAAAGTGTACAGTTCTAAAATGTTGTGTGATCAAACAAGACATTCTGTGCCTCAAGCAAGCAATTACTAAAACCAAACCATTTGCCATTAATGTATTACATAAATAACTAAATTCATAGCTAAATGTCTAACTCCATGTATTTAAATATTACCTGGGGATGTTCATTTGTTAAAGAAAAACTGCACAGAAGTGTTACTAACTTAAACTGAGGTCCAACTGTGGCTCTATTTTTTAAATTACTTTGAGAAACTCTTATTCTCTTTTTTGGTGAATGTGTTAAGTTTTTTTTTTTTTCCATATTCTCTTTTTCTGCTATATACATACATTATTTTCCAAGACACAGACGAGGATTCTGACAATGATGTCAAATACACTTCCACCAAAAACTTTTGATACCCCCTGGTGGTAAGGTGTCTGCACCAAGTATGAGAAGCCTGCGTGATCTCATGGGATAACTATACCATTTCAAGAATATTTTGTGTGTCATGTCAAGACATTTTGAACATCATGTGTCATTTAACGACATTTAGTCCTGATAGACTTCCACTGTGAAGAGATGGCGTGTCATTTTACGAGCTACATATTACCAACAACACTGCCTGGTTAAACAGAAAGCAGGTCCAAAGACGGAGGCTCTGGCTACAGTGAGAGCTACGTGAATAATCCTTAGAGACATTAAGATGAGTTAGCTAGGAGAATGTAATGATAGTAGGCAGATTATGAGGGTTAGGGTACGTGTCCACAGTCACTGCTTGATGGGTGCATGACAAGACAGTGACACAATAAGTAACTAACAGGTGTTCTCCAATAAAAACTAACACAGGCTATACCCTCCAACAACCATGCAAACATTGGCTGCAAGTGACTGGATGAATGCTTCACTTATGGACTGTCTGCTCAAACTGGATTTCAAACTGGACCAATATGATCCAGTTTGAAATGGGGCAAGGGAACCAATCAGAGGGCAGAAATATAGGATGGCCGCAAACATTGACCAGTTGCAATGCCTTTTTTGGCTTCCGGTAGAGCCAGTTGGGTCTTTCTTTGTCTTGATTCCCAAAGGAATAAAACTAGCCATGCATCCAGAATTCTATTTAGGAAAATCGGGATATCATGCTTGGAAGATGGGGATGTGATTCGAAACACTGTGGGGTTGGAACGGATCAGCTTATACTGTGGAAAAGGACACGACTTGTGTGGTGCAAAGGGGACATATTCTGTACATTTCAGCTTGTTTGTAACTTGCTAATATTACAAAAACAGTGCACCAAATTTTCTGAAAATAGGTGAGAAATGAGTCATGCAGCTGCTGAATCACTTCATTTTTGATCAATATAAGCCACTGTTTTGGAAATTCCAGAGAGACAGCCGAGATTTGCATAAAGTAGCCAAGACTTTAACTTTATGGAAATGAGGAGCATCCAACCCACCTCTCATAATGTGGTGTGCTACTATTAAAATACAGCGTAGACATGACAGATCTTGTAGACAAGTATCGTTGGGGATAGGGCATCGCTCATGGTGTCAAATGAAATGGTAAAAGCACAAAAAAAAAAAAAAAAACTGGTGACAATATACAAAATGACTTCAGGAAATTGTTGTGCTTTTAATATGTAATTTCATGATACATGGCTGAAGAACTCTAGCTAACTGGTTTGTGCCTCTAAAACAGAACTGTGCTAATGGTAGCTTTGAGAAACCTGGTCAGTGCTGAAAAATTACATTGTACAATCATGAGACTTACTTCTCTGCAGTGGTAATGAACATCACACAGATAACTGTGCTGTATTGCCGTAATAAACAGCAAGGCTGCAGCCATAGGATGACATTCGTCCATAGAGCGCATCGAGTAGTATAGCCACTAGCTCTGTTACAGCACAGGTACCCACTCAGAGGTCTCTCAAAGGTCCATAAGTGTGCTTCTAGTGACTTTCAAAGCTCTACATAACTCCCTGTCTTTACAGTGTAAACAAAGAGAGTCTTTCAGAGGCTTCTCTAACTAGCAGCTGTATCCCTCTGCTCATGGTACACTGACCAGTAGTCAGTCTGTCTCCCCATGTATCCTGACTTTCCACATCATACACTGCAAAGTCATGGTTCCTGTAGCTTTTGCACGTGTCGCTTGTCTCTAATCCAATTTTCATCTCATTTTATGTGACAATTTTGCTTTTGTCAAGTCGTACTTCTTCAAATTGGTGCAGCTTTAACATTTGTCTTGCTAAATCAGAAACTGGGGATTTTAATTCCCCTTGTTAGGCAAACTGCAAGTAATGATTTCCTGTAGTCTCCAAATTATAGAAATTCACTGAAAAGTGACATGTGACAATTTTACTGTTTTTTGTTTTGTTTGTCTTTACAGTTCCTGATTTAAAGTTGTTATCTTGGATGAACAGTATCAGTGTAATGTCCCCATTCCAGTAATATGATACAAGGCAAAGAAAATCTAATTATTGTCTAACACACAGGCTGAGATTTAAAGTCATTACTCACTACTTATTGTGTGTTTGTTGTTTTGGAGACTCTTCTTCTCTATTCACACATCAGTCCTTAAATATTACTGTTATTATACAAACAAATGCTTTCAACTTGTATCAAAGGTGCAAATACAAAAAAAAATAAATAAATAAAAAAATGGCATACTGGCAGCAGTTTCGGTGCATGAGCAGTGCAACTCTATTGCTTTTAACTGTCAGGCTGTTCCAAAAGTTATTTCCATGTGACGTTAGTGCAACAATACACTCATTCTTCTTATGAACTAAAAAGCGAGGACAGGACAATAATGTTTCCAATTGTTGTGTGAATACTGTATGCGGGCCCTTGTTCTCACAGAAAGGGAAAAAGGTCACTACAGGACTGTCACACCCCAAGGTCAGTTCAAGTGAAGTGCATAATTAATGATGTAGCTCTAAGGCACCAAACTCATTTTCAGCTATGAAAACAGAGAGGAAGTGTTTTATACTCAAATAAGATATTTCTCTATTTGGAAAATGTGACATCTGTGCTAAAAAAAATGATGGCAAAGAAAGGCACTGCTCATTTTCGCAGAATTGTGACACGACATCCTGAAATGTGTTTTGTTATTTGTATATGCCTTTAGAAATATTGTATGTTTTCCTGCATTAGCACAGAATATTTAAATCTTCATGATAGTTGTGGTTGTTACTTTACTTGCTAAACTAGCAATCACTCTGAAATAAAAGCCTTTGGACATCAAAACTCAGAGCACACAGGCTTTTGGAAACAACATTGGTGGATTTTTACCTAAATGTGGTCCCATCTGACAGAAACCCAGGTGGGGTAGCAGGTGTCTTCATTCTGTGACCAATCCCAGCGATTAATGGATCAATTAAGTTCCTGGTAGATGAGAAACCAGCTGCACCCACACCCATCCACTGATAAGTGACCTATCTCTGAAGACCTATCTGTGAAGACTTCCATTTCACAATGACAAAAGATATTAAAGGATGCCTCACTGGGTTCTTACTGAGCCTACGGTTGTCCCAAACAGGGTCATTTTGAATTTACTGCCATATATGTTGAGCAACACTTAAAAATTTGAATGTTTTAGTCAGTGGCTTTTTGTCACAGTTCTACAAAGTGGCAGCTTTTCACTCATCACTTGGATATTTCTGTGTATTTCGAGAAATTAAGATAAATCAACCAATGGGAGTTTGTGAAAGGGTTGAACTTAATTAGAGTAATTTTTGAATAGCATTACTTTCTAAGCAACAACTGAGTAAGGAAAAGATGGTTTTTACCTTGCTGACATGTTTCAGCCGAGTCTGCAGTCTTCCTCAGCGCGTCATCTGATGTGTGATGATGTGTAATTTTTATCAGGTGACTGGACAGATTCTGTCAGAATCTGTGAGGGCAGCCACGCCCCCACCGTCAGATGGTCTCTGGAGGATGGAATCCCAGGCAGGCCCCCTCATCCCGGTTCACTTCCTGATCTGTATGGCCTCCTTAATCCAACATTTGTATTTGCTACCCTCGTCATCGTGTTACGGTCTGGACAAGGGGATATGAGAAAAAATGCTCAAGACAAGCAATGCTTCTCTGACAGCCCGAATTTATTTAAAATAATAAACTTATGTACAAACAACATCAAGTCTGAATAAGTGGATCAACGATCCAGATAACTTCTCAGCTTACAGATACATTTTTAACAGTTTTTAAACAAGCATTTTAACCTTTTTTTAATAAAATCCGATTTTTATGCTGCTTTTCATATTCAAGAGTTTTTATGACTAAGTTTTTTTTTTCTGTTTTACTTGCACGACATTCAATTGCACGACGTTTCTATTGCTTATTTATGAAACCAGCTTCTTAGTCAAAATCCATCTATCACAATCACACGTCAGATGATGCTCTAAGGAAGACTGTAGATACAGTTGAAACATGTCAGCAAGGTAAAAAAAAACATTTTCCTTACTCAGTTGTCAGTTACAAAGTAATGCTATTCAAAAGTAATAAGTGACAAAATGAACATAGTATATCTATTAATTAGAAAAAGACAGTGTACCATTTTTAGTTGTCAAACGAGGAAATTACAGGCTAACAGCAGATAGAATTTCTCTCATATTCCCTGTATTCTCTCCTCAGTTAATCTGCTTGTGAAGTTTTCTGTAAGACAAAAGTTCTGTTTACATTCAATGTGTCTCACCAAAAGATACTGTGAATCCTGGAAGCCAGTCAAATGCATTATTTGCATTGTAGTTCTCCTAAATCATTTGCAGAGTCAAGTGTTCTAAGTTTTGCGTTGTGTACATCTTTGTTTGTAGTCTTCTTCACTGCATTTCACTGGCAGAGTTTGTAGTGCAATATCCTTGCACTTTGTGGTGTGGATGCAAACAAATCAGGCAAAAACATTACTCCAGAGCGCTACTAATTTTCAAAAACTCCACAGGGGGGCTTCAAAGACATCATTAGTATGGTGGTACAACTGCACGCATGATATAAGTTATACAATTATTAAAGGTAATGTGTATACTGCTCTGGGAGGCGCAGTGAAAACATATCTACATAAAGTGACTTTTCAACTTCAGCAAATAAGGCAGCTGCATAAGCCATTATACTTCATGTGTCTGCATAACTGCAACACCCAAGCCTTTTCAAGGGCATCAGATACTGCTGTTTGTCAAATTCGCTTGTGTCCATTAGCATCGGTGGCACCCTCATCCAAAATCGACAGTGACAGACATATAGGAGTGTTTCAAGTTTAAAACAACCTTATAAGGAGGATAGCTGGGCTACTCTGGTTGGTGTCAGTGTAAGTTACAGGACTTCAATCCAGGAGAATGGGATTTGAGTGTTAATTTGGAACATTTTTTTCTCTTAGTTTTCTTTTATTTCGTGACTTAAGTGTCATTTTTACTCACCAGAATTACTTGCCAAATGTTCGTTCATCTATTTCTTATGTTTACGCGTTTTTAAAGGTTTATCGATTGACGCTGCTCATTGAAAGATGACATTAAAGGTATCCAGTGTATTCAGATAGGTTGCCTAAAGGTCATGACAAAGCGAATGCATATGTCAAATTGGGAGTGAGACCAGACTCCAACATCCAGTGTGACATAAATTTACCAGTTGACTCCATGTGTCCAAGAGCCTTTAAACTTTGACAAATAACCTTATACAGCAATGGAGTTTCTTAACATTAACTAACACTGTTCTTACCAAAACAGACAGCAGCAAAACCCCAAGAGAACTGAACTGCGTAGGTGTAGGTGTGTCTTTAATTTGATGAGTAGAGGAAGAATGTGTTACCTTTTTTTTGTACAGCATTGTAATCTCACTTTAAAGATATCCACACACAAATTGTGAATCCTTTCATTTCAAAAATGCTATTTTAACCCTTAAGTGTAATTCAGTGTTCCCTGTCCAAAGTGGCCCACCGAGTTCAAATTTTTAAATAGTGGCAAAATTTGCATCTGTTGTGTTCCTCGTCAAAAAGGACAGGTATGATTGTAAAGATGAAGTATAAGCTGTATCTCCCTTCTATCATCATGAACGAGGTGAGATCACTGGACCATAAGATGGATGAGCTGACAACCCTGGAGAGGAATCAAAGGGATGCCTGTGAGTGTAGTGTTATGCGTTCACAGAGACACGGCAACAGGAATTACTCCGGATTTGATCGTTACTATCGACAACTCTCAAACTGGTCGAGTAGACAGGAATAAATCTCAGAGTGGAAGGAAAGAGGAGGGGGACTAGCTGCTTTCATTAACAACAAATGGTGCCCCTTGGTCATGAGTAAGGCAGAATACAACTAATGTTGGTTCCTTCTGACCCTCCTGACCAGGGCCATTTTTTGGACCAGCTCCTGTCCAGGAGTGCATTAGGTAAAGAAATTGTTGTGCTCCTGGACGCCTGCAGTCATTCTTGGACCACCCACTTCCCCTGATTCATTTCAGGAGCACTATCAACAATTTGTGAACCTGCATGTTCCAGGCATGATGTGTCTTTGCATTACACACTACCCATATCTTTATTTTGCATTTAGTTGAATGGGCAGTGTACCCTACCAGATGCTTACCCACTATGATGTCTAGACATGGGTTATAAAAGAGCGGCCTGTGCTCCATCCTCTTGTTCCAAACATCCCTACTTACTTGTTTAGTCTTTTTGACAGCAGCCTGGTCTTGTGTCACTGTTGTCTAAGTGAATCATCTGTGCTTGGAATCACATAGTGGTACAAGAAGTTGCCCACATAGATTTTGCATCCCATGAATAAGTGGTTCTTTTTGGGTCTCTGTAAAAGCCAGGCAAAATCAAAAGACCCATGTAAGTATATCCAGTCTGTCTCACTCAAGTTGTCTTTGTACGCATGTCTTCTTTCCATGTTGGTCGTGTTAGCTACTATTGTTTCAAATGACTGTCAGGAAAACTTCGAAGCAGGAATCTACATATTGAACCCGGTATATAGCTTATCTCAATGGCCCTGGAGTCATTCTTAAAACATTTTCACCTGACAGCTGTCGTCTCTTCTTAGGTTGGGATCAAGACCAAGACAAATTCCCATTCTTTGACTATAATGTAAATACAATCTCAGCAGGTCCCACATCACTGCATTGTCTCTTAGTCTGGATCATATTCTGTGTTATCTGGAACTTCTTACACTTCCTTCTCTAATGCAGCTTCACTGTCAGAATGCTGTCCTCTCTCCTCCTCACCAGTGTCATGATCAAAGATATGATCAAGTGCCTCTCATGCAGCAAATATTTTGGTCATTGTGCTGCCACTGAATGAACTGTGAGCAAGGCCTCGGACAAGCTTTATATACCGTGAGAAAACTTTATTCTATTAAAACAATGTTGGGATTGTCTGAGAGAATGTCAACAGGTGTGGTTCCCGTGGGGGAAAAGATTCGTTTGAGGAAAGGTCCCTAAAGGAAAGTTATGTAGGAAGTGGTGTGCATGTGCGTGTACGTGTGCATGGGAAGCTTATCTTGGAAGTTTTCTGAGAAGTGTATTCATTTGATGGGTGGACATAAACCTGAACTCTATTTTATACACTAATTCTAGTCTCACCCCTTCATTTCTACTGTGAGCAGCATGTGCAAAGAAGTTTATTAGATACCCTCATGACAATCAGCTTAAATAAACTATTTTTTTTCAGAGAAAAAACTCAAAAGGAGGGTTAATACAATTTCAGCAACATACATATATTATTACTTACAGTTCTGAACAACATAGAGCTTACTCTGTATTGAATATTCAAAATGCAGGCATACTTAATTCTAAAGGATTATCTAGGACTGCATTTGGTTTGGTACTTAATGACCTACTTAGAGATTGGGTTAAGGTAAGAGCTTCAAAACAGACGTTAGAAAGACAAATACGTTACTTCTTATTGCTGCTGCTCTCCGACTCTTTCATTTGTGTGTGTTTATATCAAAGGTTTAGTTCTAAGGTTAAATAACTCTTGTCATCTCTATCTCTGTCTCTGTCTCTCTTCCTCTCTCTCTGGAGTGGAGAGTCAGATTTTAAGAACAAATTCTGCCCCCCCCCCCCCCCCGTAGGAGTTCCTCTTTGAACTTTACATCCAATCTATGTATAATGGCCCCTAACTGCTACCTACTTAAATCTTACACTGTGATGAAAGGAGGAGCTTTCAGAGAGCACATTGAGTTTCAATACTGTTCTGTCCCACTTTCCACATGGGCTCAATCACACAAACACACACATATGGCCTGTACAAGCACCCACATTCACACTTTCAGATATTCATACCAACACAAACAAACCGATGCAGAGACAGGCAGTGATGTATGCTTACCTGAGCTTTCATGGGTGCAGTGTTGTGAATGACAGGGCTGATTCTTGGGCACCAAATTCATTTACATATTTTTTATTTTTTTTACTTTTCTCACAACATCAGCACACTTAATTTTTCCCCCTTACAAATTTCCCTGTGCTGAATGCGTGTGTGTGTGTGAGTGCACACCTCACCGCTGACTGTGTGTGTCATAGTGTGTTATTACAGGGGAGAGAGGGAGAAGCTTGTCTTTTTCAAGGAACACCCCCAGAACTAATGTTCCACACCTGTGCACAGTGCGGCACTCTTTATCGAGCATCACAGGTGCACTGCATTAATTGTGGGAGAAACCATTTCATTGGAGGGGTGGGAGAGCGAGGCAGCGGCGGTGGTGGTGTGGGGGCCCTCCTGCGCCACCTCCTCCTCCTCTTCTCTGGCATGCATTCAATCACTCAATATTCACATCTAAATTGCTTTTAGCATTGAGGGCTTGAAGGTTTTGAAGCATCTGCATGGATGATATCAAAAGAGGAACACCACCTATTTTTAAATAGTGACTTTTTATTTGTTAGTTTAGGAAAAAAGCGTGTGGTGTGTGTTTTTATGTGCCAGAGACGGCCTTACTGCTGCACCTTATAGCAGGCATGAAAGTCTTGCTAAATGCATGTAGTGTTTGTAATGCTCTATTGTGGTGAAGAGAGCAGACAGTAATGAATGTGTGTGTGTGAGGGGTGTGTGCGTACGTGTGTGTGTAAGGCATAAACACCTGCAGGACCCAGAGGTCAATTGTATGAGACTGCCCCCTCTGGTGACGCAATTACCATGTGTAAATACCTTCCTTGCACTCATTTTTTCTCCTCCTTCCCCTCTTTTTCCTCTTTTTCCCATTTCGTTTTTTTTCTTCCAACTTCCAAACCATTCCTCTACATCACCTTGTGCCACTTCTTCACCCTTTTTCCATCTCCTTTAAATGTTACCCTTCTTCTACAACCTTATCCTCCTTCTCTTTCCCCATCACCATCCTCTTTTTTTCCCCTCATCTTTTCCTGCAGACCAGATTATGACTGTCTGTCAATCAGTCCATTTAACATCTGCTCTGAGTAAGGCGAGGCAGACAATATCACATCATGGTCACTGAACTGAATATCCCTAAAGATTTCAGAGGAGGCCTGTTTTTTTGCATTTTCCCTTACTTTTTTTCTCCGTCTCTCTCCCTCCCTCTCTCTTATTTCGCTTCTTTTTTGGAGGTCCAGTAATGAGTTACAAAAGGTCATTGGAGCATTGCAGCTGCTCATCCACTCGTTCCATAATCCACGGCACTCATGCCTGATTACCTCTCCAATGGTCAAAGGTAGGGGAGGGAGTAAAAACAATGGGTGCAAAGCACAAGGCTCATCTAAGAAATATGGGCCAGGGGTGTTATTTTGGGCGGTGCCAGTCATAGAGAAATAACCCTGAGCAGATCCATTTATTCTTTTAAATCAAAATGCCTCGGCAGCAGCATGCAGTGAGGGGGAAAAACATGACACATTTTCTCCCTTCCCCTCCATCAACAGCCATTTTGATCTCCACAATTGACCTTCCATGGCATCATTTACAATGAGTCATATCACAGCCACAAAGTGTTAAAGCTGCAGCACACTTGCTTGTGTGTGCACGCAGACACATGCTCAAACACATGGATAATCACTCTTTTCTCTTGCCCACACAAGCTTGCAGGCATCGACGCACACACAAAGTTGTGTTTCCTGGCGTGTGCATACACACACACACCCTGACATTATCACACGTGCACTTGTAGGCATAATAGCTTTAACTAGACCAAATTGTCCGCCCTTCATTTGTATGTCTATGGCGACCCACATTCTCTATGACTCGCCCTTTGACAAAGAGGGGTCATTCCCCCAGCAAAGAAAATGAAGCCCAGTAGATATTGTTTGATTGGATTTTGCCTTTTCAAGGTTTCAGGATCATTACAGGAATTCATTTGAAGTGTTGCTGAAAATGAAACTGCGACCCTCTTCCAGCGTTTAATTATTCTAATACCACTTTCTTTTTTGCTCTCATTCTCTTTTTTTTTTTTGTCTGTCTGCAAAGTGTGCCATTTCGAGAAATTAAAACCATCAGGCTAGACCTTAAAATGAGACCAGGGTGGACTAATTTTCACCCAGGAAGTTATTTTGTTTCTTCTCAGCCATCTCATTTCTGTCCTTTGCTTGTACACCACCGCCTCCAATTTTTCCTTTTTTTCTTTACCATTTTGTTCTCTTCTTTCCTGAAAATATCCCTTCTCTGTATCCACTCCTGTTTTTTTTCTTTTTTTTCTATCCTCTTCTAACTTCCTGTGTCGACCCCCCCCCCCCCCCGCTTTTACAGTGTTTCCATCACTTTTGTCTCATCCCTCCAAACCCGCTACCCCCACCCGTCCACATTTTTAAACACAAGCCAGTGCATTGGTTCCAAACCAAATGTGTTCATTCCAACATTTCAATAAATTGAGTAGGGGAGGCATTAACGTTAATCACAGCGACCACATTGTGCTTTAGACACGTTGGTGGGATTATGGATTACTATTAGCTGGATGGAAACCGATTCTTTCATTTGAATTCCGACTTCCTCGTCTTGCTAAAATTAAAAAGAGAACTAATACTTCTTGGACAATAATACTTCTTCTTGGACAGGGCTTTGCTCTCTCACTCTCTCTCCCCCTGTCTTTCTCTCTCTTCCCTTTCCTGATCTGCAGGAACACCCAAGGAGCAGCTAATGACAGACAACAGACAGTTCACATCTCCATTCAAATTGCAACCACATGAAGCTCGTTGTTTCATTTGGCCATCTGATACCTCTGTAACTGATAATGATAATTCCCCATACTGAGGCTGATTACTAGTCCGTCTTATTTGATATTGTGACAGTTGGTGACACTAGACATGTTACAGTAGTGCCAGATTGCATTTGGGGCACATGAGTGTATTTGAGATAAATCTCAAGAAATTATCAAATGAAAAGTTTAACTCTGTACAAGGTCATGTATGAGCTATTCTCAGATGCAGTGTTTATTCTTTTTGTAGCATTTTAATAACTTGTATGGGATTTTTAGCATGATCTACAGCAACCACGTTGTTTTTTCCACAAATGGAAAGAATGACTTCAATAATTAAGACGTGATGGTTGACATTAATGCTTTCTGTTGGGTAGTTCTGATGATGGTGACACATTTGCCAGGTTATACAAGGAATTTATTAGTAGATATAAACAGTATTAACCACTACTAAACCTGTTAAAGGTGTGTTTAGTCAGAGTGAAGCCAAATGAATTTTTTTGAGGTGGCACAATGGCCTACAAAATGAAAGCTAAAAAAAAGTGGACCCTGGTGTAAAATCTGCCAAAAATGTCCATGCAGATAAGGGGATGTTCCATTTAACAAGCCACAGCTAACATCTTTACAGTCTTAAGCAAATCAACACATGCCGCAAAACCACTGAAGCATCAAAGCATGAACTGCAAGCAGAAATTCACTGTGGCACCTGTTGGAACACACCTCTCACCTAATTATAATCAAGGTGCTGCAGAGCCTTGAGAGTTCCCACTTCCAAGTTATGGTAAAAAAAACAAAAAACAAAAAAAAAAACTGTTTCTACACAAGAGTATCACTGAACAGAGGTTTAATAAATATTTCCCATTACTGCCATCACTTCATCATCATCACAGTTCACATCACAGGATTGACTGTTGATGTGCAAACATTTTAAATGTGCAATAACTTGTGGGATATGATGTGCAATATATTTATTTATAATGCCCCATACACTGTGCTGACTACGATGCTGAATGCTTTAGATGCAGTCTTTATTTTTTTTAATTATCTATGTAGACATAAAATTTTTTTCTTCAAAGTTGTATAAATCATTGATGTTGATCAGGTGACAGAAGATTTTTTTTTCTCGATTTTGGTCTGCACCAATCACGCCAAGGTAATGAAGAGTGGGTTAATCAGAGCATTTACAATTTTTGCAGCTGCCTAAACAAAGGGGTTGGGGGATGAGGAAGTTGATGACAGATGTGAGACAGAACTATACAATGCATTTTTGACAGTTAAAGTAAAACAATGAGTTAAAAGGGGCTCAAAAGCTGTAGAGCTGTTAGGTTGTAATTTCAGTTTTAATTCAATATTGATATGAAAACAGTTTGCAGTTTTAAATTGTCACAGAAAATTTGAAATCCGTTTTTCTTTATTAATATCGTAAACAAAAGACATCTTTTTTTGCTGCTATAATTTTAAGATATATTGATATAAAACAAACAAACAAAAAAAAAGTATTGGAGAAATAACCAAGAACTATGAAATGCCCATATAGCAAAGACAACACACATCTTTGTTTATGTCAGTGTGTGTGCACATATAAACTACTGAGCTCATGCAGGGCTGCAGCCCACTTGCATGCTGTATCATCAGCTCTGTGGTGTGTATGTGGTCATACTGTAGACATGTGTAACAGATGGCCGGAGTTATGGCATCTATATCGTCATTTTTATCTTGTCTTTAGTAAAGGAATTTTCACTCCTCTGCCTTCAACACCACTGATCAGATATAACCTCTTGTTGGAAAAGGGACTGTTTATGCATACAGCTCCCATTAGAATATCAAGACTTTGAATGAAAATAGATTAACTGTGTCAGGAGGATGTGGAATCTTTGGACATGATTAGATACAGTAAATTATCTAATAATATGGAAACTTAATTACCGGTAGTGAAATTTACTATTTCTAGACACAATTGATTTTTTTTTTGGACCTTAACATTCTAAATCAGACTTGTTAGCTATGCTTTGCCAAGGACGCTATCGAAAGAAGAAAAAAAATCAAGTGAAAATACCCTCCCAACCCCTTTTTTTTCATTTCAAACAAGCCTGTTGGGAATATTTTCAGAGAGCCAAGAAGCTCTGTAATTCA